>NC_056734.1:505144528-505147028 GCF_019279795.1 Protopterus annectens | reverse complement strand
TGAATATGCAGTATGCAAATGTGTACAGTCGTGGTGTCCGTAGTTGTGCCGCATACGTCATCCTTCGGAGGTCAATAATCCTCATTGTGTGTTAATGTTGTGGTAGGTAAAGCCATTGCTGTTCCATAAGGTACACCCCAAAAGCAGTGTTGTACCCAAGAACGTACGTCATACGTCAGGAGTATAGAGGTACAATGGGTGCCTTTGTTCCAGCTACAAACCCATTACAGATAAGAGTGGCCACGTAGAAGGATATCCACGCCACATTGGTAATATGGTTATCAAAGGAGTGGGTGCTATATACGTGTGTACTAAGATCCCGTATAATGTCACATGTATGTAGGGGAATACCACCTATGTGATAGTCAGTGGGTGCTTGGTGTAATCCAAAGGGGATGTCTATGCTCCTTGTGTTATGCAGCTTGAGGCCATGTTATTGACATCAGGTATCCGTCACAGTAACACCCATATAGAGGGTGTCTGTATCAGCTTGTGGATCAATCATGGCTCCTTGTTTGCAGTCATCTGGAAACCTATTCAGAGAAAGTCCCTCTGTGCTAGCCTGTACCTCAGGGAAGCATATACCGAACATGAGGGGCCCTATGACCGAGGACTGTGGTACACCAAGTGTAACTGAATTACAGTAGGTACCATGGTATGCTACCCTCATTGTGTGGGTCCTGTCCGTGAGCCACTTTGCATAACATCCCCAGACGCTGGGGTCGATGTGCAGGTGGATGTGTATGTTGTCAATACCAGAATGGAGAACGGTGCTGAAAGCCAATGAGAGGACAATGTAGGCTATGTGGACCCCCCTTAACATCATCAACTTCCCTGGTAACTGTATTAAAGGAGTCCACCAGGTGTAGGAGCCATGGTCTGGCCCTAACAAATCCAACCCAGGTGGCATCAAAGGTCTGCAGCCACCAATGTCTCTGTGAATGACTTCCATGATGATGTGCCCCATAGCCTTGCAGAACAGTCCAGTCAGGCATATAGGGCAATAGTCCCTGTGGTTCATTGTGGTGCCACATGTGTGGAGTGTGATAACTGTTGCTGTGCACCATTCAGGGGCCACAATGTCTGATACAAGGCTATTACTGAATCTGGTGGCCAAGTGGGGAGCCATGTCATTCTGAGGTTTGTGTAAATCACAGCCTGGGATGTTGGATGGTCACATGGAGTCTGTGTTCCAGGCCTTAGAGAGTGCAGGTTGGAACTGCGTAGTTGTGGCTGCAGGGACTCTGCATTGTTCCTGTATTGATTTTGGCCCTGTAGGGAGTGAGAGGGTGTAAAGTTAGCATTGAACCTATCTGCCAGGATGTTGCCAATAGCAGTTTTTCTGTAATGTTCCTGCCTAACCGTCGTATGTCAGAGCAGATGTGGGTATTTCCATTGAGTACTGACATACCTCCATAATGCTTTGTGGTAGTCCTTGGAATGTGTCGCAGTAATGTTTACATAGCTAGCTTTGGAGGATGTGATAAGGGATCCCAGATTCCTACTGAGGCTGACCAGTGAGCTACCCCACCCATGGGATTGTACTCCACTTTGCAACAGCCACCACCTTCTGTTGTACATTATGTGCATGGAACTGGACCCCCAGAGTGGTGTCCGTTATCTGGTGGGTACCATCATTGCTCTGTTTGGGATAGCATGATCCATGCAGTCATGTAAGTGCTAATGAAGTGCACTGGTGTATGTTTCAGAGTTTGTAAGTGCATTGTCCATCTGCACGGGTGTCATGACGTTTACTACCACTGTCATAAGACGTCTGAAGTAGGCATTGTAGAAATCTTGTACTGTGTATTCCGTGAAGGGTGTGGTGCTGGGATGTGAATAACAAGGGTGATTAGCATATGTTCGGAAACTACCAATTAGGGGATAACCCCAGGTGTGGAACACCAGTCACATGGTGGTTTTTTTGGGTTTTTTAATGTCCAGCCTAGGATAAAAAAGGTTGGCCCTTTTGGGGGTTGGGGGATGTTAATGGGGGTTTTATCCAACCAGAGTATTTGAATCCCAGAAAAGAAAAAACCTAAAGTGGGTATGGTTGAAACCAGGTTAAATGTGTATGCAGCCCCAGTTTGTTCCGTGGAACCCTACTTTTCAGGAACCAGTGAGGGTGTGTAAATTTGTTGGGAACCGTTGGGGCGGTTACAAAGTGAAAGGGGGTTCCCGCAAGTTGTTGACTGGATCCCTCCCGAGATTGGGGGGCCTTTTAAAGGGGGCCCACCTGGGGTTGAATTTGGGGAAATTTGGAAAAACCCCGGTTTTTTTGGTGTTCCGTTCTGGTTAATGATTGGGAAATGTGCGGGGTTAAGCAAAAGGCCAATGTTTCTGACCCAGGGCCCGGTTAGGGCACCAAAGATTGGTTGGCCATTATTAAAGCAGACAGAATGGATGCCTTGGAAGACCCCGGGCAAAAAAAAAAAAGGGGAAGGGCATAGGCAACTTTTGTTGGAAAAGGGTTTGGGGGGGAAAAAAAACAAAAATTTTA